>NC_134697.1:8310497-8352997 GCF_050947455.1 Rhinoderma darwinii
GTTCCAGTATGGGGCCCCGTGCACACGACCGTATTTTTTCCCTCCCGTAAATACAGGTCCTTTGTCACACGTTTTTAACCCGTATTCCACTCGTATTTACGGACCCGTAAAAAAAGGTGGGCTGGAAATGATGTCACAATCGGAAAGGTACCCGTGGCCAGCAGAAGTCTATGGGTCCGTAATTACGGGTGTTTTTACGGTCGTGTGCACGGGGCTTTACCTGTGCACACAGCGAGCTCCATAAAGACAGTGCAGAGTTTGATGCGGGGAACTCGAGTGACTGCACAGAGTCCTAGAAAGCGAATTACGAGCCTGACCTTCTCCCCCAACATCAGTGCCAGACCTTACAAGTGCCCTCTCTTGGTTGAGTGGCTACAAATTCCCATATATACATTTCAAAAATCTTGTGGAAACCCTCCCCATGGAGACTAGGGACCCAATTCCATATGAACGCGCCTGGTTTTGAATGGGATATCTAACAAGCTTATATGGGTGTGATGTCAGGTGTCCAAATACTTGTGAATAGTGTACAACAAACATAAAACAATGATTTCTATAAAAGTCTAATTGGCAGGAAAAATATTGGCATCATCTCCATTTTTTATGTAGTTTAAGAATTCTCTTCGTGATTGACAATAAAGCAGAAAAGCCTGTAGGGGGTCCCATCACTCCGAACAAGTCATCATTAACCGATGTTAATTACATCACCTAGAATCTATAACCAGGATTGTGGTTGTATCGCCCGCTGCTCAGTGCTGCATTTACATTTAGGGTATGTGCACACACACTAATTACGTCCGTAATTGACGGACGTATTTCGGCCACAAGTCCCGGACCGAACACAGTGCAATGAGCCGGGCTCCTAGCATCATACTTATGTACGATGCTAGAAGTCCCTGCCTCGCTGCAGGACAACTGTCCCGTACTGTAAACATGATTATACAACGGGACAGTTGTCCTGCAGCAAGGCAGGGACTCCTAGCGTCGTACATAAGTATGATGCTAGGAGCCCGGCTCCTTGCACTGTGTTCGGTCCGGGACTTGCGGCCGAAATACGTCCGTCAATTACGGACGTAATTAGTGTGTGTGCACATACCCTTACATTTACAGCGATTTGTATACAATTCCGTTTTTTTAAGACATAGTATAAATTTTTAGTACAAAATGAATCAATGTAAATACAACCCACTGGAGATGGATCGGGAACAAAACTGAATTACAATCATTATTAGACATAGAACAGCCTTATTAATTTATGCAGTAGTAATTATCTAAAGGGGTTTTCCAGTTTAGAAAACCCATTGTCAAACACCCTATTAGGGCATTTTGGGTTAATAGCGGGGGGTCCCCTGTTCAGGATCCTCATCTCTTGGGCAGAGTGGAGAGCGGTTACATAGAGCGTCTCTCTCTGGAGGACCCATCCTGTCCTGTATTACACAGACAACACATTGATATGAATGGACACTGTGTAATACTTCATTTCTCCTGTGGTGGCACTGCAGGGAAACTGAACACTAACTGCCAGGTTTCCCCACAGATCACAGCCGATCGGCTGAGGGTCCCAGCAGGGGGACACATTGTGATCAACCTATTTTCAAGGGACCCTTCTAACAAGTACAGATTGTCTATAGAGATGAACCCCTTTAAAGGTGTTGGCCACTTCTGGAATATTATTTCTAAGTGTGTGTTAAACATTAATATTGGCAACTTACAAATTAATTCGTTTTAGGGTTCTGCAGCGTTTTACGTCTCTTTTTCGAAAATGTGCCATTCTGTCCATATTATGATTGCAGCTGGAGGGCCACATGACCAGAGACGTCCTTCCGCAACTTCCAATGAAACACTCAGCGCATCAGCTAGTCCTGACTGTCCGGGACCTGCACAAGCGACTGAAAACAATCACATGCGCAGGGGGTTCCATTGGAGGATGCGGATGGACGTCTTTTGTCACATGTCCCTCCATCTGCGGTCACATTGTGGACGGAGCGGCACATTGTCGGGGTGGAGAAGGATATCTGAACCAGGAGGTGTGGACTTTACAGATACCAAAAATGCTAAGGGCCTGTTCACATCACCATCAGCGTTCCGTTGAGGGGTTCAGTCGGAGGTTTCCGTCGGGTTAACCCGTCAGCGGAAAGCAAACGGAAACCTCAGCTTCCGTTTCCCTCACCATTGATATCAATGGTGAGGGAAACGGAAGCTGAGGTTTCCGTTTGCCTTTCCGTTGAGGGGTTAACCCGACAGAAACCTCCGACTGAACCCCTCAGCGGAAGGGCAGCATTGATGTGAACAGGCCCTTTGTTGCCTATGTTAATGTTTTACACACATTTGGAAACACTTTACCTAAGGGTATGTTCACACGTATGTTTTACGCCTCGAATTACGCCTGAAAAAACGGCTCCATTACGCCTACAAACATCTGCCCATTGCCTGCAATGGGTCTTACGGTGTTCTGTTCCCACGAGCCTTAATTTTACGCTTTGCTGTCAAAAGACGGCGCGTAAAATGGCGGCTCATCAAAAGAAGTGCAGGACACTTCTTGGGACGTTTTTGGAGGCGTTTTTCATTGACTCCATTGAAAAACAGCTCCAAAAACGGCCGTAAAATACGCCGCAAAAAACGCGAGTTGCTACAAAAACGTCTGAAAATCAGGAGCTGTTTTCGCCTGAAAACAGCTCCGTATTTTTAGACGTTTTTGGTCACTGCGTGTGAACATACCCTAAAGTGTTCGACACCCTTAACCCCTTAATACCGAAGCTATTTTAAACCTTAGTGATCAAGCAATATTTTACGTTTTTCCATCATCGCATTCAAAGAGCTATAACTTTTTTATTTTTGCGTCGACATCGCTGTGTAAGAACTTGTTTTTGCAGGACAAGTATTTTTTAATAGCACCATTTTGGGGTACATATAATCTAATGATGAACTTCTATTAACTTTTTTGGTGGGATTAATAGGAAAAAAATGAAATTTCGCTACTTTTTTGTGTCTTAAATTGACACCGTTTACCATGTGGTGTGGATAACATGGTAACTTTATTTAGCAGGTCGTTATTATTGCGGCAATACCAAATTTATATAGTTTTTTTTAATGTTTTACCACATTTACACGGTAAAAACACTTTTTTTTCTAAATTATTTGTTTTTGTGTCGCCATGTTTTAAGAGCCATAACTCCCTATGCAGCTGTATGCGGGCTTTTATTTTGCGGGACGACTTGTAGTTTTTATTGGTACCATTTTGGAGTACATGCGACTTTTTGATCACTTTTCATCAAAATTTTTTTGAAGGCCGGATGAACAGAAAACAGCAATTCTGGCATCGTTTTTTATTTTATTTTTTACGGCGTTCACCGTGCGGGTTAAATAATGCAGTCGTTTTATAGTTGGGGTCGTTACGGACGTGGCAAAGCCGAATATGTGTAACTTTTCAATTTTTTTCATAATGAAGCATTTTGTAAGGGGAAGAAGAGGGCTTTTAATTTTTTATTTTACATGGGACTATTATTTATTATAAATTTTATTAAGCGGTCCCTGACCACCGGCTGTGTATATATGTCCGGCGGTCGGGGTCCTTAAAACCCGCGCCATAGACTAGTTACAGTGCGGGTTTTAGCTTGCTGCAATGGAAAAACATGGTGTAAAAAAATAAAAAAAATATATAAATTCCCAGAAAGGTCTTTTCTGACCTTTGAGGGACAGACAATAGTAATAAAAAAATAAAAGTAAAAAAAGTGCAAAAAAAAAATGCAATAATAAATACACATAAAATACCCAGCCAAAAAAACGTACCTCCCACCATTCATTGTCGTAACGCTAGCCCTGAGACAATCTGTTTGCTATCACTGAGCCAATTGTTAACCTAATTACTGCAAATTGACATCTAAAAAAAAATCTGCAACCCGTCCTGCAAAAAAACAAGGCCTTAATCAGCAACAAGACATAAAAATAAATAGGATATGTCTAAATTCCAGGGGTCCTTAAGAACGAAATTGGATCAGTCCTTAACGGGTTAAAGGGGTTGGTACATCATGACAAGCAGGGGAGTATTATCTGTCTATAAATATATTTAATATTACACGTCACCTACTGAATATGTGGATGAGCCAAGACCACCAGAGCAAGAACAGCTCCAGCTTATAGAGGGGGGTCCTGACAAGGGACCCCTCTCTATGACATCCATGTCCCCTATTAGGCCATAGTGAAAGGGATTAGCGTAGCTGGAGTTTAATCGTTATATCGTGATATATTTTGGGTGAGGAGTTCATAGCAAATGTCAAAAATTGATAATCATTATTCAGCACCATGGATAGTTCCGTGTATGTTCTTTATAAAGTTATTTTTTTTATTTCCCAAGGCTAACACATTCCGCAGCGCTGTGCGTTGTCCCCAATGACGCAGGTCACAAGTACGGCAATTGTGCTAAATATCGATCCATCGGGAAGCCCAATTTCTTCAGTTTTTTTGGCACAACTGCATTGAAAATAATGGGGCACAGGCTGAACGCCATAGTTATGAAGCACTACAAAAGTTGCGTTGCAAATTGTCAGAAAAGCCACGTACAATTCAACCTATTTCCAAAGAAAAATTTCCACTAATCCGCATGGGCACAAGCATCGACGGATAAAACCCTTTGACAGGAAAGCCCAAATTGTACAGAATAGATTACGGAATTTGTTTTTTAATTGCTGATTTATTAAAATCTTCAAGTTGGCTACATGACTATAAGTTTAGCTTGGCATGGGAAAATAAGCAAGCACCTGACCGGAACAGTTTTATTTACAGAGTTGGCTATTTTGCTGAGCCCGGAGCCTTTTCTTTTTGTTAAGTCATTACAGAGTAACACGTCTGACAAGTCCGTCTTATTTTTTATTTTTTTCGTTTTTTTCAGGCTCATTGGGCATTTCACTGTAATTGTGAACATTTTCAGAAAAAAATATATTCACCTAGCCTGGCAGAACACAGAAAAAATTAAACGTTGGATTGTCCCTTGGTATAAAAATGTTTGGATAGGTACAGTAGAATGTATGTAGAGGAGAAATAATGGGGGTCATTTATTAATTATAGTGCCCTCAGTACAGCATGCAACCGATCTATCAACAAGGAAAACATCCTATTGATTCATCTGCCACAGTCTTTAAACCTGGTCCGACCTGGAGTAATTTTCCGACACCTATTCTAAGTAAGAAAAAAAAGTGTCAGAAATCATTGATAAAAAAGTATGACTCAGCGCCAATCTGAAGCCAACACATTCATATGTGTCAGGAAACGTGGTGCAGGGGCTTCATAAATATGGTGCTCATACAAAGCAGCAATACATTGATAAATCTGTCCAAAAAGTGCAGTAGGGTGTGTGTTTTATGGCAGCTGCAATTAATCACATTTAATGGTTAGAAAAGTTTCAATAGACTAATACAAACTCCATAAAATAGATGAAGTACTGTCGTATCTGTCAATACCCTGACCTGAGATTACTCTACTGATTCTGCCCCAGTCTACACAGCAAAGCCGAAACAATGTACATATTAGGCAATGGGTACATATAAATGTACAAGACAATTATGTACAAGAAAAAAGAAAGAGGAAAAATGAATGTCTCACGAATATTGTAATGTATAACACAGAAGAATAGAAGGGCATTCCATGCCCCTATACATAATGATTTATGTGTAATCTAAAGGAGTGCTTGAGTTTATCTTTCAAAATACACAGCAAAGCCGACAAGTGAGCAGCTAAAAACAGGAAATGTCAGCCTATTGCAGGTGCACTAGTAGCCAGTTTTATTTTAAATGTAGAATAACACATAAAATAAAGTTCAAAACATTTCACCAAAAATATTAGTAAAATATAGGTTTTTAATAAATACCTGACTCAATTAATATTTCATTTTCTGATGATACATTTTAGACAAGCCACTTCCATATGACATTAGGACATAAGATTGTAATAGAAGGGTCACCATTATTTCCGGACCCCTTCAAGAAGAGAGCCACTGCAAAGAGCTTCCCCTTCACGCTCTGTGTTGAGGACTCGGCTGACCCATGCCATACATGGACTAGATGGCAACTTCTCGATGAAATACCAGGTTATTGTGGGAGTCCTAGGAGAGGGAACCCCACCATCAGTTTATTGTTGAGGGACCTTTCAGATAGATAAGCATTGTTATATTTAGAGGGAACAAGTTTGCGGAGCACGGACAGGTAGAAAGTTCTCCTTTTTAAAGATGACTCTATAAATCGAGTCCAGAGGCAGCAGATTGAGTCCTTGCATTGTCCCTATTTTTGAGTGAGCAGTTTTCTGGACAGAGTTGGCTGTGCTTCTGCGGATACATTGGGAGCCTTGGGCGTACAGTATCCAGAGGAAGGAGTAAACCAAAAATTTGCTGGGAATTTTCAGGACCATGGACAGCTGCCTGGTTCTGCGTTTCGATCAAATGTCTTGATGCCAGTCTCAACCCGACCACTAAACATTTCATGTTGTCTCTTTCTTCCGCTGATGGATTTCAAGCCCTGAGCCTTGGCTAATGTTTAATGGTTTACCGTCTGGTGTGCACAGGGGAAGGAGTTTATAGACAGTGATTAGTTTTTTTTCTTCCCCTGTGGTAACACAATATATTATCTCTTCCAACCTCAAATCCTCAGTGACTATTCCCCCGGCCACTAAATGTTCCCTTGTGCCACTGACAAAGTAACTAATTAAATTGTTTAAAGCTTCAAATTGACTATTTGACTCCGTAAAATTAAAAACAAGCCCTGTCCCTGTTTTCCAGCTGGAGTAGTGTATACTGCTGATACACGGCCAGCCCAAGGCCTGAGCGATGGCTTAACTTATTACAGTCTTCTCTGCTCAGAAAGGGGAGTTTGCAACCGATGCTGAAAAATCACAGGTGATAATAAGGACCATGGACAGGATAATGAAAATGTGTGTGCATGTGTGTCTGTGTATGTGTGTATCTGTGTGTGTATATCTGTGTCTGCATGTGTATGTGCATATGTATCTGTGTGTGTGTGTGTGTGTGTGTGTGTGTGTTTGTGTATCTGTGTCTGCGTGTTTATGTGTATATGTATATGTGTCTGTGTGTATGTGTGTCTGTGTATGGCTATGTGTGCGTCTGTGTGTATGTATGTGTGTATGTATGTATGTATGTGTGTCTGTGTGTGTGTATATGTGTTTGTGTATGTCTGTGTGTAAGTGTGTATGCGTCGGTGTGTAGGTACTGTATGTATGTCTGTGTGTGAATATATGTGTTTATGTGTGTGTTAGTATATGTTTTTGTGTATGTCTGTGTGTATGTGTCAGTGTGTAGGTACTGTATGTATGTCTGTGTGTGAATATATCTGTGTCTATGTGTGTGAGTATATGTGTTTGTGTATGTCTGTGTGTAAGTGTGTATGTGTCGGTGTAGGTACTGTATGTATGTCTGTGTGTGAATATATGTGTGTATGTGCATGTATGTGTGTATGTGTGTGAGTATATGTATTTGTGTATGTCTGTGTGTATGTGTCGGTGTGTAGGTAATGTATGTATGTCTGAGTGTGAATATATGTGTGTCTATGTGTGTGAGTGAGTGTATGTGTTTGTGTATGTCTGTGTGTAAGTGTGTTTGTTCTGGTGTGTATGTGTTAGTGTGTTGGTGTGTGAATGTGTCTGTGTGTGACTATACAGTGTCCACCAAAAGTTCTGGAACACCCTCATAACTTTTGAACGGCTCGAGGTAGAGGGTTGAAATTTGGTGGGATTTAATGGGGTTATCAAATCTACCAGTTACCGGCAAACAAAAAAACACCACACCCTCTTAGGGGCGGTGGGGTGGGCGGGGCCAGCAAACAAAACCTTTAAATGGCACGGGGGGGGGTGGGGGTCGAGTGGGGGCTCATTTGAAAGCTCTTTTCAATACAAAAACAATGCTGCAAACGATTTTGAGATATTTAATGTTAAAGTTATCATCTTCACTATCGGCTACCGCCGGTGTTAGCATTACCCAAAATGTACCGTGCGGGTAAAATCCTAAATGTGCGTGTGTGTGCGTGCGTGTGTGTGTGTGTGTGTGTGTGCGTGTGTGTGTGTGCGTGTGTGTGTGTGTGTGTGTATGTGTGTGAGCTTTGGAATGTCACATCAAGGTGACTTTAAATTACGGATTATTACAATCGAACTCGTCGATACAAAATGGACCTTGTCTACGATTGTAGCGTGATTTCATGTGGACACATTTCGCTTGTTGCGCTGCACTGGAGACAGATGTATGAGGATCGTCATGTACAGTGAGCAGAACATCTGAAGCTTTTTCATCATTACTTGATGTTTGGGTCTTCCGGGTCTTGGTGCGTCTTTAATTGAACTGGTTATTTCTAAACGATGACCGGTTCTTTTAACAGTTGACAATGAAATTGGATCACGGATGGGATAAGTGGCGTTGAATGAAGCCGCTACTTCTCGATAGGATCTTATTTTTTCTTCGCCATACCCTCTCATCATCAATAAAGTGATCCTTTCCGTTTCGGTCAAACACATTTTGTGATATGACAATAGAAATGTACAAAAATTAAAATTACTCTCCGAATTAGCGCTTTCTGAAATTCACAAGCGACTACCGAAATGTGTCCACCTGAAATCACGCTACAATCGTAGACAAGGTCCATTTTGTATCGCCGAGGCCGATTGGAATAATACGAAATTTAAAGTCACCTTGATGTGACATTCCCAAGCTCACACACACACACGCACACACACACACACACACACACACACACACACGCACACACACACACGCTCGCACTTGCGCCCACACACATTTAGGATTTTACCTGCACGGTACATTCTGGGTAATTCTAACACCGGCGGTAGCCGATAATGGAGATGATAACTTTAACGTTAAATATTTCAGCGAAAAAAATCCTATCTCAAAATCGTTTGCAGCATCGTTTTTGTATTGAAAATAGCTTTCAAATGAGCCCCCACTCAACCCCCCGTATCATTTAAAATTTTGCTGCTCCCGCCCACCCCACCGCCCCTAAGGGGGTGGGGGTGTTTTTTTGTTTGGCGTTAACTGGTAGATTTGATGACCCCATTAAATCCCACCAAATTTCAACCCACTACCTCAAGCCGTTCAAATGTTATGAGGGTGTTCCGGAACTTTTGGTGGGCACTGTATGTGTTTGTCTGTGTGCGTGTATTTGCGTGCATGTTTATGTCTGTTTTTTTCTATGTGTGTGTATGTCGATGATTTTTTTCTAAAAGTGTATTTGTGAATGTCTAGATGTTTGTATGTCTATATATGTCAGTGTGTGTCTGGTTTTGCGTGCGTGCGTGTGTAATGTATGTCTATGTTTTGTTGTCTGTGTATGTGTGTCTGTATATGTGTGCGTGTGTGTGTGTGTGTGTGTGTGTGTATATCAGTTTTATTTTCTGTCTGTGTATGTGTGTCTGTATATATGTGTGTGTGTGTGTGTGTGTGTGCGTGTATCTGTTTTATTTTTTGTCTGTGTATGTGTGTCTGTATATGTGTGTGTATATCGGTTTTCTTTTTTCTCTGTGTATGTGTCTGTATATGATTGTGTGTGTGTGTATATGTTTTATTTTCTGTCTGTGTATGTGTCGGTGTATGTGTCCGTGTGTATATCGGTTTTATTTCTTGTCTGTGTATGTGTGTCTGTATATGTGCGTGTGTGTGTGGGGGGGGGGGTGTGTGTGTCAGTTTTCTTTTTGCTCTGTGTATTTGTGAATGTCTAGATGTTTGTATGTCTATATATGTCAGTGTGTGTCTGGTTTTGCGTGTGTGTAATGTATGTCTATGTTTTTTTGTTGTCTATGTCTGTGTAAGTCTGTATATGTGTGCGTGTGTATATCGGTTTTATTTTCTGTGTATGTGAGTCTGTATATGTGTGTGTGTGTATATAGTTTTTATTTTCTGTGTATGTGAGTCTGTATATGCATCCGTGTGTATATAGTTTTGATTTTCTGTCGTTGTATTTGAGGTTTTGTGAGTTTAGTGGAGGCGTCTTCATAATAAATGTCCAGCTGATGTTTTCCCATTAAGAGAGTTCACGTTTGTCTCGCTCAATCAATTCTCTGGCGGTTTTTTCTTTGTTTGTTTTTGTTTTTTGTGCCTTTTACTCTGAGTTACTTTAGTTGAGATTCTATACAGCCGTCCGGTGCACTTACTAATGTTTCTATTCATCAAGTCGGAAGCAAAGACCTTCACCCCGAATTATCTTTCCAAACCCTTTTAAAAACACAAACATTGTCATGCCTAAAATACCACATTACCTCCATTACCAAACCCAAAGCAAGAACAACTGGATGTTGAAATAAAGATATAATACAGTACTGTGCGTTTTGTAGATATATTCTATAGTGTCATGTTGGTGGTTGTAGTTACTAAATCACTGGTTCATTCGCTCCGGAAACGACATGGAATTGGATAAATAGCCAGACCTTAATATATCTACATATTATTGGAATCTGCTCCCATTATACATGGAAGTAGCAATCCGAGGAGAGGCCCGCTGGCCATTTTATGGAACTTTAATGCTGCCTATAAAGGTACCAGCCAAAACATTAACCCCTTCGGGACAAAGCCATTTTTTTATTTTTCATTTTCGCTTTTCACTCTCCGCATTCCATGAGCCATAACTTTTTATTTTTCCGTCAGTAGAGCGGTGCGAGGGCTTTTTTTTTGCGGGACGAGTTGTAGTTTTTTTTGGTACCATTTATAGTTCCATATAATGTTCTGGGAAACTGAAATTTGTTTTATTTGCGGGCTGAAGTTGGAAAAAACAGCGATTCCTCAATTGGTTTTTGGGTTTCGTTTTTACAGCTTTCACCGTGTGGTAAAAACGACAACTTATCTTTATTTTGTGGCTCAATACGATTTCGGTGATACCAAATTTATGCATTTTTTTTTTATATTTTACTAATTTTATTGATAATAAACTCTTTGTTAAAAAAAATAAAATAATGTTTTGTGTCACCGCATTGTGAGAGCGAGAACTTTTTTATTTTTTCACCGATTGAGCGGTGTTAGGGCTTATTTTTTTCGGGACGAGCTGTAGTTTTTATCGGTACTATGTTTTGGTATGTAGAACTTTTTGATCACTTTTTATTAAAAAAACTATTTGAGAGCAAAGTTGACCAAAAAACATGTTTTGTTTTTTACGGCGTTCACCGTGCACGTTAAATAACGCTGTATTGTAATAGTTCAGACTTTTATGGATGCAGCGATACCAATTTTTTTTACTTTTTACATTACTTTAGGGGGAAAATGGAGAAAGGTTTTTTTTTTTTTTAACTTTTAATATTTTTTTTATTTTTTTCACAGCTAAAAACTTTTTTTTTTTACTTTTTTTCATACACTTTATTAGCCCCCCTAGGGGACTTGAACCAGCAATCATATTGTCACCTGCAGTGTATTGTCATTTTTACAGGCATCTGTTAAGCCCTTCCACAACCAGGGCTTAGCAGAGGCGGAGTGAAGGCAGCCGTGGGGGCCTTCATTAGGCCCCTGGGTTGCCATAACAACCATCATCCCCCACCGATCCCACTGCGGAGGGTCTATTCAAAGCCTCAGATGCTGCGGTCGCGATTGACCGCAGCATTTCAGGGGTTAAACAGCCAGGAACAGCGCGATCGCTGCTCCTGGCTGTTAGTCCCGGGTGTCCGCTATAAAATAGAAACATCAACCCCCGCACCCGGACGTAATGGCACGTCCGGGTGCTCGAAGGGGTTAAATCACGATCACTGATTTATTTGTTTTATGATCAATCATAGACTTTATTATACACTGAAGCCCTTATAGGTTATGGGGTTAAGGAATAACAATAATTGTCAGAAATTTGTTGTCCCAAGTTACATAGATACTGAAGTGTAGCAGCCACATTTATTTCTAAATTAATTCGGAAAGAGGATCCGATCGAACCGATGCTATTTATTTTTGTAATTTCTGTTTTTCTGAAAGACTGTGGTTGTAGCAAACTAATTAGAAAGATTTTGTTTCTGGCAAGATTGGTTATCATTTATAAATGGATCTCAAAAGATTTCCCACGGGAAGTAGAATGGCACCATGAGGTGAGTAGAGTGATGCTTTTAGAAAGATCATATTACTTGATGCTAAGTAAAGAGGAAGGGAAACATTTTTTTCTAGAAGACCTGGAACAGATGGATAATGGAACTATGCCCCGAACAGAAAAATACCTCAGGACTGGTTAAAAATATGTTAATAGTTGATTGAGGAGTACATTTTTTTAATTATTATTATTGTTTTATTTTATTTTTTGTTTCTTTCTCTCTCTCCCCTCCCCAAGCAATATTTTCCAGGGTTATAGGGGGATGACTGTTGATTTTCCAGCATTGACTTTTGGGATAGTGTCTGTACTACATAATATTTTGTTTAATATAATGTTAACTCTGAACATTTTTTAGTTTTTTTGTCATGCAGTATGGCATATTTTGTCATATAAAGCAACAACCATAAAAAATTATATAGTTTAAAAAAAAAAAAAGGTACCAGCCAAAATGTTTGTAAATCCTATGTCTGATGATGCTAGACTGATAGCTACCACATTGCTAAGTCCTAGTGTAGAAATTAAAGTGGAGGAGGAAGCAAAGAGTAGAAGACATTTTTGTTAAAATAAAAAGTATATTGGATGAATTTTTCAAAAAATTCTTGAATTTTCTTAGTCACGTGGAAGTCTCAAAGATATCAGGAAACTTTTTGAACAGTGATGGAGACATGTGTCCAATTGTAGGTGTCTAGTATAAAAGATGATTTAAAAACCTTGAAATACATTTTATTTTTGGTTATCAGACTGATATTTAGTCATTAATTTCCCTCCAGCAAAGTCTCACATTGGAATAAAATGCTATATAATGCTGTTTAGTGTGGAACATTTGCACTGTTTTCATAGATTCTGGCGATTTCTACCCTCTCAATGATCGCTGTGTGGGTTCTTCCTTTTATGACATCAGAGCTTGACTGTGAGATGTGAGCCAATCAGATGTCTCCCTCCTGTGGCTCCTCCTTCCCTCATCTCCCCATGTTGTTTCACTGAAACACTAAGGCGGCCGGGTTCACACTTAGCGTAAACACAGCAGATTTTCCGCAATGGAAAATTAGTAGTGTTATACAGTAGCAGCAGAGTGGATGAGATTCGGACAAAACGGTGCATAAAAAAACGCAGAAAAAACTTTCATAAATTGAACTGCGTTGTGGTTCTTTAATCCGCAGCACGTCAATTTATGTTGCGGAATCGCTGGTTTCCTTTTGCAGGTTTTCCCCATTGTATTCAATGGGGAAATAAATCTTGCAACTAATAACAGATGTTGCGATTTTCTCGGGGGAAAAGCTGTGATTCCACCATCAAATATCGCAACTCCAAAAAAAAATAATTTCATACTAAGGCTTTATTCAAACGAGCGTGAAAAACAGATGACGTTTCATCCCATGTGACTACTGCAGTCAATCACAGGCTGCAGAGGTCACATGGGATGAAACGTCATCCCAGAAGGCCGGGCTGCAGGATGTCAGAAAGATGCATCACCGTGGCTATGGGTAAATATGGGATTTTTTTTTACCTGCTATATTTTGCAGCGGTGCGGTTTTTCGGACGGAATTTCAAGCAGCGTCCAGGGTGGATACGCGGTGTACTTTTACTCAGTGTATCCTCCCTGTGTGAACATACCCTAAAAAGTGTCATAAGGGAGAAGCTGCAGCTGCATCCCCTTCCTCCCTGTCTTTTTACAGGATCTGATTTTTTTGTGGAGGTTTCTGAAGATTAAGGCTAAATGCACACGCAACGTGCGTAATTTGATGTGGAAAATCCGCAGGTGTACGAACGTAATTCCGCAGCTAAAACCGCACTTAATGGTGCGTCTTTTGATGCGTTTTTCGGTGCGTTTTTTTTTACATTTTCATGCGGAAATAGGTGCGGTTTTATGCTGCGGATTTTGATGCGTTTTTCTGTAAAACTAGTCCGATACAATTCACAAGCGGAAACGCAGGATAAATTGACATGCAGCGGATTTTAAAATACGCACCGCTGGTCAACTTACGTGCAGAAAAAATCCGCACCGTGTAGATGAAATCTGTTGAAATCTCATTTACTTTGCTGGTACTGAATTACGCTGTGGATTTGCCGAATGAAAATCCGCGCTGCAAATCCGCACGTAATACGCAACGTGTGCGCTCAGCCTTACAGAGAGAAATGAAGACAACACGGATGCTGGAAGATGAGGAAGATGCAATTTTCCCCTGACAAGGTATAAAAATAAGGCAAAGTTCTATGAACTACTGATTTATAAAAAAAAAAAATATTGAAAAAATAAATTCTAAAGATCGGTGAGCTTTAATATTGACAATTACCTTTTTTTCTTTTTGTCTTTTTTTTTTTATTGTACTGTCTTTTCTGATCAGACAATGAAATGCCAGTAGTGGTTGCATTAATAAATGGAGATATTGCCCATATTGGAGCTGATTGGAATCCAACGAGATTAATTTTGAACAGCAATCAGTGTTAATCACTTTAGTTTTTGGTTTATAGTAGGGGAATATTTAGGGCATGTTGTTTCGGGTCCTTTTATCAGCCAGGTTGATTGACTCTTGAGAATCTTCAAAGCTATAATTTATTTTAGATTTATGTGATTTTTTGCTGTGCACAGCTCCCTCCAGGGAGAAGCCAGCGGTTCATACATACAAGTAACACAATTTGCCTGACTCATAAAAACACTATTTATTTTGTGCAGCCTCAATATGAAACTGTGAAATTCATTAAATTAAAATTGTGTTAGTTCTTATAAATAATCATAAAGCCAAATCTCAGTAGGCAAAGAAAAGTCTGGGAAATGTTTTATTAAACCCAACATGCCAAAAAGTCCTGGAGCTCTGAGCGCGACAATGCGCTAGGAATAGAGAAGCACAGAGGCGTACGTACTGCAAATAATATACACAAGTATTAAATGTACACAGGTAATAGAAAAGAGTGAACCCATAGCAAAACAGAGCCCTCACTAGGACTGGTTCATGCCAACACACCCCAAAATCCACAGGTTGACCTTCCCCTGACCTTGTAAGAGAGACCCTAATGCCATTCTGCCTTCATCTGCCTGCTAACGGTCACGATGTGGACCCACTGGGCCGTTCAGACGTAGCGGAGTGGCAGCTGGCAATACAACAGTCTATATAAAGTCTATGCCAAGTCTTAGCACACGAGTACCTGTAAGAATCCAGACAGTAGCAGAGGCTGTGGCACGGGTGGAGCTTGACGTGGAGGATGACGCTGGACGTGGCGGATGACACCAGACGTGACAGGTGATATCAGACATGGCAGATGACACACTCAACGGCTTAGGCTCAGGAAACAAATACGGCAACAGGATACAGGAGGCAGGATATGGGAACACTGGGAGCAGGAACAACTAAGGGACCGTTTGCAATACGAACATGGGTAGACAACAACAACGCTCAGGCAAGAAGTGGAAGGACAGAGCCCTTTTTATAGTCCAGGGTAATCGGGGGATTGGTCAGGGAAGATTAAACATGTGCGCACGCTGGCCCTCTAAGCTCGCACGCACACCCTAGAGTTCAGAGCAGAGCAGGACGGCCGCGTATGCTGGCATCTCCTAGGAGGGAGACGCTGGCAGGATTCTAGGGGTCTTTGGTCACGGCCATCACGAGGTGAGGAATGGCGGCGGTCCGCGGCCGCAGACGTTACACTAACATTGTAGAGTTATAGAGAAGGAGTATCTCCAATTCAAAGAGTCCAAATAGTCAAGATGATTGAGGATGTTACCAGGAGCTTGATCAGACACATGCATACACAAGAAAATCACAAGCAACAATGAGAAAACGGAACAGATTTGAATACTCCACCCTTGGCCCTGATATGTGCAGAATGAGAAATAGGAGTGGCTCTAGCGCAACTCAACCCAGGGCAACCCAGAAGCATGACTAGTAGTCATGAGAACCTAAAAGTGACAGACATTTCCTAACATCTTGCTATCCTGGTATTTAGGCCCATGGTAACCAAGCCATTTCTATCCTACTTTCTGTAAGAGCAGGAACCACTCTGAACGTCTCTCTCTGTTCTTGCACCCCTTTAAGAGTAAAAAATGTATTTGGTCAGCTATGCACAGCAGCTTCGTATTTGTTAGGATAGAAAGCCACTAGTGACCTCCTGAGCTCTAGTACGAGAAACCTACCAAACAAGATCTTTGATGTCAAACATCTATACTCCAAAATTGGCCAGTCATAGGGGTCTTGGGGTACTGTTGTAGCAGTATAAAGGTCATCTGGAAGAAAGAACTTGTCTCCTCTGTTGAGAAGTGTCTTCTGAAGACCACTTTCAAGTGCTGGAGAAGATGTGATGGAACCAATGGTAGAGATGACATTGATGTTTGTATGGCTGATGTCTTACGCTTGACTGAGAGAGGTTCCAAAGCTTTCATGGTCGGAGGAACATCAGCATCTCGACATGTATTATGCTGAGGAAAATAAAATATTTCTTGCAAAGACACAATTCATAGCGGAAAATGGAATATTCAATTCAATTTTCTGGTGAATATGACCCATTTCTATGTTTTCTTTTTACGGCTCTATCAAACACTAAACAGTTTGTGAATCGAAGACAACGTGACTGTCCATCATTGGCCTTGTTTGCATCACGTTCCT
Source organism: Rhinoderma darwinii (assembly GCF_050947455.1). Lineage (NCBI taxonomy): Eukaryota > Metazoa > Chordata > Amphibia > Anura > Rhinodermatidae > Rhinoderma > Rhinoderma darwinii. The sequence goes on from NC_134697.1 coordinate 8,327,155, forward strand.
AATGTGTTATTCATAACGGAAACATAAAATATGAAATTCATTGAGGAAGTGGAAGAAAGTGTCTTTTGATTTGTTGCCAAACATTTGCAAAAATTGGATACAAAATGATCTTCCATCCTTGTAAAGTGTTGCCTTTCATTTATTTCCATGAAAACTTTTGGTATTGCTTTGTAGTTCTTATTATGTCATCTGTTTTCTGTGTATGTGAAATTATATCATCCAATTATTCTCTTATTAAAGCACAATAAGTCCCCGGTCCGTTCCTGCTCCCCCACGATCTATATGCTATACGCTCTATATTGAACGAAATGGAGCTGCGCTTCCTAGAAGGGAGATGTAATAGGCAAATGCCCTTTAGACTAACAATATGTTCTTTTCTATGGGACATGATATGTTATCTCCGGGAAACATCAGCCATTAAGTCCTCCAACCCTTGACAAACTGCTTTGATGAAGAAGATAATAGACAACTGGATGTATTCATATTCTCTTTCTCTCCACATCAAAAAGGCTCTTTCCAAAGAGGATGTTCAAACCGTAATTACCAATTAGTGACATTAGTGACATTGTTGAACACAATGTAACAAGAAGAAAGAGTAAGTAGTAATGTGTGAAATAATAAAGTTTATGTCTAGACATATTGTAGCATTTACTAAACATTTCCCATGGGAGGATGGCCAGTTGAATGTAATGAACTGCATGGGAGACCAACTAAGAAGAAACCATACCAAAGTATGGCGAATTTCATATGAGGATTATCTTGTCAATCATATTTTTCATGGCTGTGGGGTATGTGGACCCACTAGGCCCGTCCTCCGTAGCGGGGTAGCAGCTGGCCAAACTACAGTCAATGAAACTCAATGAAAGTCTATAAAACTTGAGTACCTGTAAAGAAGATCTGACAGACACTTTGGCGTGGCAGATGACACGTGGCAGAACTTGACTCCAATACTAGACTTTGCTCAAGAAGAAACACAATTACTGGATACGGGAACACATGATATTGGATACTATTTGCAATAATGCTCAGGCAAGGAGGGAGAGAGCAGAGTCCTTTTTATAGTCCAGGGTGATCTGGGGATTGGGTAGGGAACAATTTACTGGTGTGCTGGCCCTTTAAGACCGGGGAGGAGCGCGCGCACCCTAGAAGCAATAGCAGAGCAGTGCAGCTGCATATGCTGGTGTCTCCTGGGAGGGAGAGGCCGGCAAGCCTTCAGTGTCGTGTGGTTGCGGCTGCCGGTGAGTACAGCATGCTGGCGGTCTGCGACTGCGACTGCGGGCACAAAAATATTGATAGTAGGAAAGGACTTAGTATCTCATCAATGGGCAGTACAGGTTATCATGACAGGAGATGTACATCTTATCCACCTACCCTTCCACCCCACCAACCGATTAAAGACCCTACCATAAGCTGTCAGTGGTGGTATTGTTTTTTTACAGTCTGACAGTGAAGCAACCAACTACTGTGACATCACTAGCTGGAAGCTGTGACATCATCAGTCATCGAACAAGGGCTTGACACGATCACAGTTCTCCTCTAATAAAGAATATGGTCTTGTTTCATATTAACAGGATACTGTTTCCTCCTCAAGATGATAAAGGGGTTTTCTAGTTTTGGAAAACAATTTTAAATACCCAATTATGGAATCTTGTGCAAATTTAAAAGGGTCCCCCATTCCGGACTTCCATCAAGTGGAAAGTAGCGACAAAGAGCATCTTTCTATCTCTGTTTACAATGTACCCAGACAGCCTGTTCATTTCAATGTGAACAATGTAATGCTTCATTTCCCCTGCGGTAGCGCTGCAGGGGAATATTACACTTGCTGCCAGGTTCAAAGATTACAGCTGATTATTGGGGTGACAATATCTTTTTAAATCTTGAAAATTTTGAAAGATCTTTCAAACACCTTCACATAGTGACATCCTGATGTACGGACACGTGCCAACATAGTTACCGTAGCATTGCCGCATGTTTTATCATTAAGACTGGCATTTACTTACAAAACATTTCAGTATAAAGACGACCCTGACATTCATGTAATATACAATGCAGAAGATTTATCAAATGTAGCAGTGCTGAATATGTAATTTACCACAATGTGATTCAATAGCCTCCTATTTGTTATCTGTAATGCAGTTATCTCAACTGTGCAGTAAAGAAGCAGCGAGATGTCAAATGCCGTATCTACACTGGAGTTGCCAGTATGATGTCGCCGCGGTGTATTCGCTTTATTATTTGCTAGAACATTTAAGAAAACAATTCATTCACCAACAATAATAATTATTAAAGGAAGACTACCATTAACCCCTTCCCGCCGCAGCCTTTTTTCGGATTTTCCCTTTCATTTTTTTTCCTCCCCACCTTCCAAAAGCCGTAACTTTTTTATTTTTCCATCAATATTGGCGTATGAGGGATTGATTTTTTTGCGGGACGATTTGCAGATTTTCACAGAACCATTTATTGTACCATATAATGTAGTGGGAAACTGGGAAAAAAATATTTGTGGGGTGGAATAGGAAAAAAACAGCGATACCTCACTGTTTTGTGTGGTTTTGTTTTTACGGCGTTCACCGTGCGGTAAAAACAACATGTTAGCTTTATTCTGCGGGTCAATACGATTACAGCGATACCAAATTTATATATTTTTCTTTATGTTTTATTACATTTACAAGGAAAAAACTGATTGTTAAAAATAAAAGTTGAGTTTTGTCGCCACATTCTGAGAGCCAGAACTTTTTTTCCGTCGATTTAGCGATATGAGGGCTTATTTTTTTGCGGGGCGAGTTGTAGTTTATATAAATGGTACCATTTTGGGGTACATGAGATTTTTTATTTCATTTTTTTGTGGGAGATGAAAAGACCATAAAACAGCAATTCTGTCGTTTTAAATTTTTTATTTTTTACGGCGTTCACCATGCGGACTAAATAATGATATATTGTATAGTTCAGACTTTTACGAACGCGTCAATACCAGTTTTGTTCATTTTTTTATTTTTTTACATTCTGCTTGAGGGAAAATGGGAAAAGGGATTTTTTTGTAACTTTTTTTTATTTTTTTTAATTTATTAAAAAAACAAAAACCTTTATTCTATTGTTTTTTACTTGTCCCCCTAGGGGGCTTGAACCAGCGATCGTTGGATCGCTTGCACAATATACTGCAATACTAATGTATTGCAGTATATCGTGATTCTGACAGTCTCCTATGAAGCCCTGAATTGTCGGCTGTAACACACAGCTCAGCCCGTGAGCCCTCTCCATACTCCCCCCACCCGACGTGCGCTGGATATACACGGCGGATGTCGGGAAGGGGTTAAAAAATGAAAATCTGCTCTTCAATGGCAAACAGAGAGAGATAGAGAGGGGACCCCATAGCTAGGATCAAATAGAGACCCTAAGTATAGTGCAGAATAGGCTAGTGTCCGTTACCCCCTCTACACGCAGTCATTTCCAGGACCCTTAGGCCAATTTCCAACCTTCTTATTTGCTAACTATGCAGTTCCTCTGGTTATGGGAACCTGTATAGGTTCTTGCCATTTAGTAGCTGGGTCCCCTCTCTGCAATGGCCCTATAGCAACCACATGGTCTGTCTTAAAGGTACGTAAATAATTGTTGCGTTCATTGTTTTTGTTTGTTCCTCACCTGCATAATCTCAAGTCTCTGTGCTCCCTGTATTCACTGTTACAGTAAAGTTTCTACATTGTAGCAGCTCATGTCTCTTACCTGCATGACAAACATTTTCCCCACAAAACGTGTCAGGCTCCACCCCTTATGTAATTTCCCTTTCGTTATAGAAGCGTCAAGTTATCCATAGTCATGCGACAACTCCGCTCCATCCAGGAAGGAAAAATAGAAAACAAAAACACGACATGATGCATTTTGGGACGCAAGTAAAGTGAAAAGAATAAGGATTATAAATTATTGATTGAGATCTTGAATGCAATGTGAATAAAACGTAATTTGTATTTGATTCTCGAAAAGTCTGCAATGTATTCTGCTCCAGCTGTTGTGGAAAAACAAGTATCAAGTTATGATGGTATGCTGGGAGTTGTAGTTTGCCAGTGAGCCATACCTTGGAGACCACTGCCCTAAATATAAGACTTGACTAAAATCCTGGATCTGATTGGTTGTGGGTCAGCATCGCTTTGCATCATACTTATTATATCGCCCCCTTGTATGACACCATTTAGAGGTATTGATGCCTTTATAATGTAATGTAGCTCAGAATTCTGAAGTGATTCCAATATATTGATTCTTTTCTCTCCATTTATCTATCCGTGTAATTGAATTTTGGATCTAACCTGTCCCAGGCACCAGAACAGATGAGTTAAATGGCATTTACATAGTGGTTCATTCAAAACAGCTTTATTCATGATGAAATACAATTAAAAATCCAATATCTTATCTTCTCCAGCCGGTAATACTATTCCAACAAGCCAATCACCGGAGCGAATCCCTTTAAATTGTTGATCGTCTGTACAGTATGAAAACTGAACTTCTTCTCCTATGGAAAGTGACACGACTACAAGTCCAGTTCTCATCAATAAAACATGAATCCTGTCATAAACATAGTAATAACTGCTTTACCTACAGATGTAGCGAGGTTCACCGCAACATTATAGGGTCCGTTAGGGCCAAAAGTGCATAAGCCTATCTAGGACTGAAAAGTTAAGTGGATGGATCTTAAGTAGACCAAACCCTTCCAGTCTACGTAATATCTTGACCTCAGCCATATACAAATTCTGGCGGTCTTTAAAGGAAAAATAATCCCTTATTCCCTTTTCATCTTCCCCTTTACAACTACGAGATGCATGCAACCCTGCGGACATAATATACTGGTCAACAGTCCCACCTTTTCTAAGGCACCATGCGCACGGCCCACGATTGCGGGCACGGCCGGCCGCTGACAAAGTATGGGAGCGTGGCCCGTAAAATACGCAAAAATAGGACATGATGCATAATTCCCGGCACGGCTCTACGGCTCTACAGCACGGAAACCCATCCATAGCACTACGGAAAGGTGTCCGTGGCCAATAGAACCGAATGGGTACGGAAAACCGCGCACCATGTTACGAGTCATTGAAACATGAATGCATCAGATCTTTAAATGAACGGGGATCAATAAAATATCCCCTTAAATACACTCACAGATAACCGCCTTCCTGTGTAATAGTTTCTTGCATGGTGATCTAAACAGACCTCTAACCAGGTATGAAAATATAATTTCTCCAACTACACGCCCTGCCAAACTTTTTTCAACTCTGTATAATGGTCTCAATGATAAATGCCCCCCCCCCAAAGAACTTCAGTTTTTGCAAAAACAGGAATCTTATTTAAACAGATCCCTTGCCCCAGTAGGGAAAATTCAGTTTCTGTTGGACCCTTCTAGGATCTTTAGATGCATTGGCCTTTAGGAGAATGTTTATAAGATCCTAATTACCCCCTTTCCCCGATAAATATGCTCACAGCTGGAGATGCAACCAGAATATTGGCTCCTTCTACCACCTCTGGAGAACCTGTTCAACTTCACAAGTTTTCTGGACCCTACTGATGGTACCGATCAATAAAATATGCTCTTTCAGTTGATCCAACAATCGTACTTCTTTCTCTCTTGCCAAATTCCATCAATCATAGCTTGAGTTTAGTTTTTCTAGATGTTGCTCGGTTGATGGTGTTAGCCAAATGGAAAGCCCCCATGATCCCTACCATTCCTTCAGTGGATAAGCAAAATAGACAAAATATTCAGGTTTGAGAAACTCTCCCACTGGAAGTCACGCTCCCTTGTAAAATGTCACCACGTCTTGTGGACCACCTTCAGAGACTTCCAGATTAACTAAAGACTAGGAAGGTCTCCCCCCGCAACTCCCACTCCTTTCCTAGCTACCGAATAGCTACCTGGACCTTAACTTTAACCAGTTCCCTTCAGGTAAAAAAAAAACACAGTGATATAGTCTCCTCGAAGCCTGGAACCTGTTACTCAGTCTTACCATTGCTATAAAACACTAATCAGACACCTTGCCGAGTTATGATGCCTACTCAAGAAACCCCATCCTTCCATTTTACCCTCCCCCCCTTACCCAGACACCCTAAGTTTTCTTACTCAATGTTCTGACTGCTTAAGTATTATTTAAATGTTGCATCTAAGTATCCATATTTGCTGTTACTAAGAGATGTAAATGGATTGTGTCCGATGCCTTGTTTATGTATCAAAACCAATACAAATATATTTGAAAACAAAAATAAAAGTGAATAAAAGGTGGACTGGGTAAAAGTATATTTGCTTATTTAGCTGAAAGCCTGTAAGACTTATTCAAACATATGGTCCTAATGAGTGATAACAACAGAGGTTCTAGTACAATAAAATAGACCCATGCACATGAAAATCTATATACTGTTGACCGCCGGCACGTTGTACTTACCAACAGGACACTTTCTTCATGCTGGCGTCTCCCTCCTCCGAGATGCCGACATACACGGTTGCAGCTCCCCTCGGTGTCCTGTAGGGTGCGCGCGTGCTCACTCCCGACCTTGACCCTTTAGTAACCAAGCAATTTTTTATTTCATTTCCATTTTACACTCCCCGCCTCCTATGAGCCATAACTTTTTTCTTTTTCTGTCAAAGTGGTGTGAAGGCTCGTTTTTTGCAGGAGGAGTTGTAGTTTCTATTGGCACCATTTAAAGTACTATATAATGTACTGGGAAAAGGCAAAATAAATCTAAGTGGGGTGGAATTGGGAAAAAACTAGATTCCTTCACCTTTTTTTGGGTTTCGTTTTTACGTCTTTCACCGTGCAGTAAAAACGATGAATTTACTTTATTCTGCTAGTAAATACGTTTACGGTCATACTATGAACAAGAATTTAACTACTATAATACTGCTCCAATATACAAGAATATAACTACTATAATACTGCTCCTATATACAAGAATATAACTACTATAATACTTCTCCTATATACAAGAATATAACTACTATAATAATGCTCCTATATACAAGAATATAACTACTATAATACTGCCCCCTATATACAAGAATATAACTACTATAATACTGCTCCCTATATACAAGACTATAACTACTATAATACTGCCCCTATATACAAGAATATAACTACTATAATACTGCCCCCTATATACAAGAATATAACTACTATAATACTCCCCCTATATACAAGAATATAACTACTATACTACTGCCCCCTATATACAAGAATATAACTACTATAATACTGCTCCTAGATACAAGAATATAACTACTATAATACTGCTCCCTATATACAAGAATATAACTACTATAATTATGTTCCTATGTATAAGAATATAACTACTATAATACTGCCTCCTATATACAAGAATATAACTACTATAATACTGCTCCTAGATACAAGAATATAACTCCTATAATACTGCTCCCTATATACAAGAATATAACTACTATAATACTGCCCCCTATATACAAGAATGTAACTGCTATAATACTGCTCCCTATATACAAGAATATAACTACTATAATACTGCCTCCTATATACAAGAATATAACTACTATAATACTGCTCCTATATGCAAGAATATAACTACTATAATACTGCCTCCTATATACAAGAATATAACTACTATAATACTGCCCCCTATATACAAGAATATAACTACTATAATACTGCTCCTATGTACAAGAATATAACTACTATAATATTGCCTTCTATATACAAGAATATACTTACTATAAATCTGCCCCTATATACAAGAATATAACTACTATAATACTGCTCCCTATATACAAGAATATAACTACTATAATACTGCCCCCTATATACAAGAATATAACTGCTATAATACTACCTCCTATATACAAGAATATAACTACTATAATACTGCTCCTATATACAAGAATGTAACTGCTATAATACTGCTCCTTATATACAAGAATATAACTACTAGAATACTGCCTCCTATATACAAGAATATAACTACTATAATACTGCTCCTATATGCAAGAATATAACTACTATAATACTGCCCCCTATATACAAGAATATAACTACTATAATACTGCTCCTATGTACAAGAATATAACTACTATAATATTGCCCTCTATATACAAGAATATAACTACTATAATACTGCCCCCTATATACAAGAATATAACTACTATAATACTGCTCCTATATACAAGAATATAACTACTATAATACTGCCCCCTATATACAAGAATATAACTACTATAATACTGCCCCCTATATACAAGAATATAACTACTATAATACTGCCCCTATATACAAGAATATAACTACTATAATACTGCTCCTATATACAAGAATATAACTTCTATAATACTGCTCCTATATAAAAGAATATAACTACTATAATACTGCTCCTATATACAAGAATATAACTACTATAATACTGCCTCCTATATACAAGAATATAACTACTATAATACTGCCCCCTATATACAAGAATAGAACTACTATAATACTGCTCCTATGTACAAGAATATAACTACTATAATATTGCCTTCTATATACAAGAATATACTTACTATAAATCTGCCCCTATATACAAGAATATAACTACTATAATACTGCTCCTATATACAAGAATATAACTACTATAATACTGCCTCCTATATACAAGAATATAACTACTATAATACTGCCCCCTATATACAAGAATATAACTACTATAATACTGCTCCTATGTACAAGAATATAACTACTATAATATTGCCCTCTATATACAAGAATATAACTACTATAAATCTGCCCCTATATACAAGAATATAACAACTATAATACTGCTCCTATATGCAAGAATATAACTACTATAATACTGCTCCTATATACAAGAATATAACTACTATAATACTGCCCCCTATATACAAGAATATAACTACTATAATACTGCCCCCTATATACAAGAATATAACTACTATAATACTGCTCCTATGTACAAGAATATAACTACTATAATATTGCCTTCTATATACAAGAATATACTTACTATAAATCTGCCCCTATATACAAGAATATAACTACTATAATACTGCTCCTATATGCAAGAATATAACTACTATAATACTGCCCCCTATATACAAGAATATAACTACTATAATACTGCTCCTATGTACAAGAATATAACTACTATAATATTGCCCTCTATATACAAGAATATAACTACTATAATACTGCCCCCTATATACAAGAATATAACTACTATAATACTGCTCCTATATACAAGAATATAACTACTATACTACTGCCCCCTATATACAAGAATATAACTATTATAATACTGCCTCCTATATACAAGAATATAACTACTATAATACTGCTCCTAGATACAAGAATATAACTCCTATAATACTGCTCCCTATATACAAGAATATAACTACTATAATACTGCCCCCTATATACAAGAATGTAACTGCTATAATACTGCTCCCTATATACAAGAATATAACTACTATAATACTGCCTCCTATATACAAGAATATAACTACTATAATACTGCTCCTATATGCAAGAATATAACTACTATAATACTGCCTCCTATATACAAGAATATAACTACTATAATACTGCCCCCTATATACAAGAATATAACTACTATAATACTGCTCCTATGTACAAGAATATAACTACTATAATATTGCCTTCTATATACAAGAATATACTTACTATAAATCTGCCCCTATATACAAGAATATAACTACTATAATACTGCTCCCTATATACAAGAATATAACTACTATAATACTGCCCCCTATATACAAGAATATAACTGCTATAATACTACCTCCTATATACAAGAATATAACTACTATAATACTGCTCCTATATACAAGAATGTAACTGCTATAATACTGCTCCTTATATACAAGAATATAACTACTATAATACTGCCTCCTATATACAAGAATATAACTACTATAATACTGCTCCTATGTACAAGAATATAACTACTATAATATTGCCTTCTATATACAAGAATATACTTACTATAAATCTGCCCCTATGTACAAGAATATAACTACTATAATATTGCCCTCTATATACAAGAATATAACTACTATAATACTGCCCCCTATATACAAGAATATAACTACTATAATACTGCTCCTATATACAAGAATATAACTACTATAATACTGCCCCCTATATACAAGAATATAACTACTATAATACTGCCCCCTATATACAAGAATATAACTACTATAATACTGCCCCTATATACAAGAATATAACTACTATAATACTGCTCCTATATACAAGAATATAACTACTATAATACTGCTCCTATATGCAAGAATATAACTACTATATTACTGCTCCTATATACAAGAATATAACTACTATAATACTGCCCCCTATATACAAGAATATAACTACTATAATACTGTTCCTATGTACAAGAATATAACTACTATAATATTGCCTTCTATATACAAGAATATACTTACTATAAATCTGCCCCTATATACAAGAATATAACTACTATAAGGGCGGGTTCACACATGGCGGATTTTCACTTAAATTCCGCTGCGGACACTCCGCAGCGTTAATCCGCAGCGGAGCCGTTTCTCCATTGACTTTCACTTTAATTTAGCAGTGTTCGTTTACACGATGCGTACAATTCCGCTGCGGAGCATAGGCTGCGGAGCGGAATGTGGTGTCCGCAGCATGCTCTGTCTGTTGCGGAGCAGTGGCGGACTGGTTGCGGACTCATGGCGGAATTTCTCCATTGACTTCAATGGAGATTCTAAGTTCCGCAATGAAGTCCGCAGCTGTCATGCACATGTTATGTGTGCTGCGGATGCGTCTTGCTTTTTTAACTTGACATTTCTTCATTCTGGCTGGACCTATGTATTTCTAGGTCTACAGCCAGACTGAGGAAGTCAATGGGGCTCCCGTAATGACGGGAGCGTTGCTAGGAGACGTCAGTAAATAGTCACTGTCCAGGGTGCTGAAAGAGTTAAGCGATCGGCAGTAACTGTTTCTGCACCCGGGACAGTGACTACCGATCCCAATATACATGTATCTGTAAAAAAAAAAGAAGTTCGTACTTACCGAGAACTCCCTGTTTCTGTCTCCAGTCCGGCCTCCCAGGATGACGTTTCAGTGTAAGTGACGGCTGCAGCCAATCACAGGCCAAGCACAGGCTGCAGCGGTCACATGGACTGGCGCGTCATCCAGGGAGGTCGGGCTGGATGCCGAAGGAGGGACGCGTCATCAAGACAACGGGCGGTAAGTATGAATTTCTTTTACTTTCACTAGGGAAAGTGCTGTCCCTTCTCTCTATCCTGCACTGATAGGGAGAAGGGAAGCACTTTTCCCGCAGTCCGCAGCAGCTAGTCCGCATCAATTTACTGCACATTTTGTGCAGATCCGCAGCCGTAATCCGCAACCCGGATTAGGTGCGGCATTGATGCGGACAGTTGCGGAGGAATTCCGCCATGTGTGGTCATGCCCTAATACTGCTCCTATATACAAGAATATAACTACTATAATACTGCCTCCTATATACAAGAATATAACTACTATAATACTGCCCCCTATATACAAGAATATAACTACTATAATACTGCTCCTATGTACAAGAATATAACTACTATAATATTGCCCTCTATATACAAGAATATAACTACTATAATACTGCCCCCTATATACAAGAATATAACTACTATAATACTGCTCCTATATACAAGAATATAACTACTATAATACTGCTCCTATATGCAAGAATATAACTACTATAATACTGCCCCCTATATACAAGAATATAACTACTATAATACTGCTCCTATGTACAAGAATATAACTACTATAATATTGCCCTCTATATACAAGAATATAACTACTATAATACTGCCCCCTATATACAAGAATATAACTACTATAATACTGCTCCTATATACAAGAATATAACTACTATAATACTGCCCCCTATATACAAGAATATAACTACTATAATACTGCCCCCTATATACAAGAATATAACTACTATAATACTGCCCCTATATACAAGAATATAACTACTATAATACTGCTCCTATATAAAAGAATATAACTACTATAATACTGCTCCTATATACAAGAATATAACTACTATAATACTGCCTCATATATACAAGAATATAACTACTATAATACTGCCCCCTATATACAAGAATATAACTACTATAATACTGCTCCTATGTACAAGAATATAACTACTATAATATTGCCTTCTATATACAAGAATATACTTACTATAAATCTGCCCCTATATACAAGAATATAACTACTATAATACTGCTCCTATATGCAAGAATATAACTACTATAATACTGCCCCCTATATACAAGAATATAACTACTATAATACTGCTCCTATGTACAAGAATATAACTACTATAATATTGCCCTCTATATACAAGAATATAACTACTATAATACTGACCACTATATACAAGAATATAACTACTATAAGGGCATGACCACACATGGCGGAATTCCTCCGCAACTGTCCGCATCAATGCCGCACAGAATCTGCGTTGCAGATTCTGCAGCGGATCTGCACAAAATGTGCAGAAAATTGATGCGGACTGGCCGCTGCGGACTGCAGGAAAAGTGCTTCTCTTCTCCCTATTCAGTGCAGGATAGAGAGAAGGGACAGCACTTTCCCTAGTGAAAGTCAAAGAAATTCATACTTACCGCCCGTTGTCTTGGTGACGCGTCCCTCTTTCGGCATCCGGCCCGACCTCCCTGGATGACGCTCCAGTCCATGTGACCGCTGCAGCCTGTGCTTGGCCTGTGATTGGCTGCAGCCGTCACTTACACTGAAACGTCATCCTGGGAGGCCGGACTGTAGACAGACGCAGGGAGTTCTCGGTAAGTATGAACTTATATTTTTTTTTACAGATACATGTATATTGAGATCGGTAGTCACTGTCCCGGGTGCAGAAACAGTTACTGCCGATCGCGAAACTCTTTCAGCACCCTGGACAGTGACTATTTACAGACGTCTCCTAGCAACGCTCCCGTCATTACGGGAGCCCCATTGACTTCCTCAGTCTGGCTGTAGACCTAGAAATACATAGGTCCAGCCAGAATGAAGAAATGTCATGGTAGTAAAAACAATACGCTCCGCAGCACACATAAGATCTGCGGACTTCATTGCGGAATTTTGACTCTCCATTGAAGTCAATGGAGAAATTCCGCCATGAGTCCGCAACCAGTCCGCCACTGCTCCGCAACAGACAGAGCATGCTGCGGACACCAAATTCCGCTCCGCAGCCTATGCTCCGCAGCGGAATTGTACGCATCGTGTAAACGAACACTGCTAAATTAAAGTGAAAGTCAATGGAGAAACGGCTCCGCTGCGGATTAACGCTGCGGAGTGTCCGCAGCGGAATTTAAGTGAAATTCCGCTATGTGTGAACCCGCCCTAATACTGCCCCTATATACAAGAATATAACTACTATAATACTGCCCCTATATACAGGAATATAACTACAATAATACTGCCCCCTATATACAAGAATAGAACTACTATAATACTGCCCCTATATACAAGAATATAACTACTATAATACTGACCCCTATATACAAGAATATAACTACTATAATACTGCTCCTATATACAAGAATATAACTACTATAATACTGCCCCCTATATACAAGAATATAACTACTATAATACTGCCCTTATATATAAGAATATAACTACTATAATACTGACCACTATATACAAGAATATAACTACTATAATACTGCCCCTATATACAAGAATATAACTACTATAATACTGCCCTTATATATAAGAATATAACTACTATAATACTGACCCCTTTATACAAGAATATAACTACTATAATACTACTCCTATATGCAAGAATATAACTACTATAATACTGCCCTATACACAAGAATATAAATACTATAATACTGCCCCTATATACAAGAATATATCTGCTATAATACTGCTCCTATATACAAGAATATAACTACTATAATACTGCCCCTATATACAAGAATATAACTACTATAATACAGACCCCTATATACAAGAATATAACTACTATAATACTGCCCTTATATACAAGAATATAACTACTATAATACTGCCCCTATATGCAAGAATAGAACTACTATAATACTGCCCCTATATACAAGAATATAACTACTATAATACTGCCCCCTATATACAAGAATATAACTACTATAATACTGCCCTTATATATAAGAATATAACTACTATAATACTGACCCCTATATACAAGAATATAACTACTATAATACTGCCCCTATATACAAGAATATAACTACTATAATACTGCCCCTATATACAAGAATATAACTACTATAATACTGCCCCTATATACAAGAATATAACTACTATAATACTGCCCCTATATACAAGAATATAACTACTATAATACTGCCCTTATATATAAGAATATAACTACTATAATACTGACCCCTATATACAAGAATATAACTACTATAATACTGCCCCTATATACAAGAATATAACTACTATAATACTGCCCTTATATATAAGAATATAACTACTATAATACTGACCCCTATATACAAGAATATAACTACTATAATACTGCCCCTATATACAAGACTATAACTACTATAATACTGCTCCTATATACAAGAATATAACTACTATAATACTGCCCCTATATACAAGAATATAACTACTATAATACTGCCCCTATATACAAGAATATAACTACTATAATACTGCCCCTATATACAAGAATATAACTACTATAATACTGCCCCTATATACAAGAATATAACTACTATAATACTGCCCTTATATATAAGAATATAACTACTATAATACTGACCCCTATATACAAGAATATAACTACTATAATACTGCCCCTATATACAAGAATATAACTACTATAATACTGCCCTATATACAAAAATATAACTACTATAATACTGCCCTTATATATAAGAATATAACTACTATAATACTGACCCCTATATACAAGAATATAACTGCTATAATACTGCTCCCTATATACAAGAATATAACTACTATAATACTGCCCCCTATATACAAGAATATAACTACTATAATACTGCCCCTATATACAAGAATATAACTACTATAATACTGCTCCTATATGCAAGAATATAACTACTATAATACTGTCCTATACACAAGAATATAAATACTATAATACTGCCCCTATATACAAGAATATATCTGCTATAATACTGCTCCTATATACAAGAATATAACTACTATAATACTGCCCCTATATACAAGAATATAACTACTATAATACTGACCCCTATATACAAGAATATAACTACTATAATACTGCCCCTATATACAAGAATATAACTACTATAATACTGCCTCCTATATACAAGAATATAACTACTATAATACTGCCCCCTATATACAAGAATATAACTACTATAATACTGCCCTTTATACAAGAATATAACTACTATAATACTGCCCTCTATATACAAGAATATAACTACTATAATGCTGCCCCTATATACAAGAATATAACTACTATAATACTGCCCTCTATATACAAGAATATAATTACTATAATACTGCCCCCTATGTACAAGAATATAACTACTATAATACTGTCCCCTATATACAAGAATATAACTACTATAATACTACCCCCTATATACAAGAATATAACTACTATAATACTACCCCCTATATACAAGAATATAACTACTATAATACTGCTCCTATATACAAGAATATAACTACTATAATACTGCTCCTATATGCAAGAATATAACTACTATAATACTGCCCTATACACAAGAATATAAATACTATAATACTGCCCCTATATACAAGAATATATCTGCTATAATACTGCTCCTATATACAAGAATATAACTACTATAATACTGCCCCTATATACAAGAATATAACTACTATAATACTGACCCCTATATACAAGAATATAACTACTATAATACTGCCCCTATATACAAGAATATAACTACTATAATACTGCTCCTATATGCGAGAATATAACTACTATAATACTGCCCTATACACAAGAATATAAATACTATAATACTGCCCCTATATACAAGAATATATCTGCTATAATACTGCTCCTATATACAAGAATATAACTACTATAATACTACCCCTATATACAAGAATATAACTACTATAATACTGCCCCCTATATACAAGAATATAACTACTATAATACTGCCCTTATATACAAGAATATAACTACTATAATACTGCTCCTATATACAAGAATATAACTATTATAATACTGCCCACTATATACAAGAATATAACTACTATAATAGTACTGATAGATCTATGTACATTTTTGGTAACTGGAGTTTTTCTGCGATTATTTTTTATCTTACTACTTTTTCATTATGATCTCATCAGCGATATACAGGGATGTGACATTTGTAAAGGCCATTCTGTTGCAAATGCCTCATTAATGTGCTGACAATCTTATCATAAACTGACTTCATTCTAATCCTGGTTCTGCCTAAAAAGAACATGTCAAGGAATTTTGTCATCAACACCGTAATATCTATGGTAAATCTATCCAGGGGCGATCACAGACAGTAGAGGGCCCCAGTGCAAGTACAGTATATGGGCCCCTTGATCTAATAGATTATGAAGGAGCTCCACATCGTGTTTGTCTAACAATCCAGTAATTGTGATCTATAGACATAAAAAAAAAAAATCAGCTTACTACTAAAGCTTTAATGTGCCCCTCTACCTATTGAGACCCTGTGTGGCTGCACAGGTTGCACCAATGGTATGTCCCATGACCTCTATCTATCTATCTATCTATCTATCTATCTATCTATCTATCTATCTATCTATCTATCTATCTATCTATCTATCTATTATTCTGTATCACCACTATATATAAATGTCTGATAGTTGTGAATCTCTCGATTCATATTCTTTTTGGAAGCGGTGGCCAGCGGGAACCCACACCCACATTTATGGCAAATCATTTTGATGTGCAATAATTGTCTATAATAGTTAGAAAACTTTTAATGGCAAGTAGAATATCCCAGGTTTGTTTTTTGAAGTCAGTAAGAATAAGGCCCTGTTCACACAGAGTTTATTCAGGCGGAAAAACCTGCCTCAAAATTCCTTCAGGAACTTTGAGGCAGATTTTGAACTGCCTGCACTCTCTTTTCGCGTCTTTTGCATTGTTTTTTTTGTGGCGTTATTCAACCGTGGGCAAAAATTGCAGTGAAAACCGCTTTCTCTACTTCCCATTGACTTCAATTGGAGGTATGAGACGGAAACACCTGAAGAAAGGGCATGACGCTTCTTTTACCCGCAAACGTTTTTTTTTCCGCTTGTGGGAAAAAAACGCCTCTGCCTCCCACTGAAGTCAATGGGATGCGTTTTCAGACGTTTTCTGGCACGGTTTCCGCGTCAAAAACAGCGACAAAAAACTCTGTGTGAACTTACCCTAAGGGGGGATTCACACGAGCGTGTATTCGGTCCGTGCGGGCCGCGTGGTTTTCACGCGGCACGCATGGACTAATACAAGTCTATGGGGCAGTACAGACAGTCCGTGCTTTTTGCGCAGCGTTTGTCTGCTGCGCAAAAAGCGCGACAGGTTCAATAACTCTGCGTATTTCGCGCATCACGCACCCATTGAAGTCAATGGGTGCGTGAAAATCACGCGCACCACACGGAAGCACTTCCGTGGGACGAGCGTGATTCGCGCAACAGCAGTGAAAAGGATGAATGAAAACAGAAAAGCACCACGTGCTTTTCTGTTTCCAAGCATCCAAACGGAGTGTCTTTGCGAGGAGCGAACCCCGACAACCGAGGCAAACTTCACCGGGTTCGGCCAAACTCGTTTTGGCCGAACCCGGCAAAAAAATTTCCGGTCCGCGACGTCGGGAGAGATTCACTGTGCATGGTGCTGAAAGAGTTAAACTGTTTCAGCACCATGGACAGTGACTTGCGATCCCAAAATACATGAACCTGTAAAAAAAAACGAAGTTCTAACTTACCGATTACTCCTGTCTCCTTCCTGCAGTCCGACCTCCCGGGATGACACTTCAGTTCAAGTGACAGCTCCAGCCAATCACAGGCCAAGCACAGGCTGCAGCCAATCACAGGCTGCAGCGGTCACTTGGACTGCCGCGTCATCCAGGGAGGTGGGGCCCGATGTCGAGAGAGGCGCGTCACCAAGGACGCGTCACCAAGGACGCGTCACCAAGGCAACGGCCGGGAAGTTCTCGGTAAGTAGGAACTTTATCTTTTTTTTTTACAGGTTTTGCGATATTGTGTTCGGCATTCACTGTCGAGGGTGCTGAAAGATTTAGCTCTTTCAGCACCTTGGACAGTGACGGGCGTCGACAAGCCTCATCTCTATGATGCCGGCTGCGCGAAAATCACGCAGCCGCGCATCAGACACGCATGACACACGCAGCTGTCAAATGGTTTTTGCGCTCGCAAAACGCCGCGTTGTTTGCGCGCGCAAAAACGCAACGCTCGTGTGAATCTCCCCTAAGACAGATAATTGTGGATAAAGTTTCCAAGGTACTTACTGCATATCCCACAGAGTGAGAGTTATCTATGGTGCAAGAGTCGCCAGGAATCAAGACCTTTTCCAGTGGAAGACCCATTGAAGCCAGGAATGGTTTGCACAGCTGGTAGATGGCGTCTGGTGGTGTCCGGGGGTGTCCGGCAGGGACGCTGCATCTGCGGATGGTTGGAGTGCTGGAAACACATTGTGAAGGTTGGCAGGAACCACCTTAGGATGCCATGTTGTCAATAACTCCATTGGTTAAAGAGGCTCTGTCACCAGATTTTCAAACCCCTATCTCGTATTGCAGCAGATAGGCGCTGCAATGTAGATTACAGTAACGTTTTTTTTTTTTTCAAAAACTAGCATTTTTGGCCAAGTTATGAGCATTTTTATATTTATGCAAATGAGGCTTTCTTAAGTACAACTGGGCGTGTTTAAAGTTATGTCCAAGTGGGCGTGTATTGTGTGTGTTACATCTGGGTGTGTTTACTTCTTTTACTAGCTGGGCGTTGTGAATAGAAGTGTATGATGCTGACGAATCAGCATCATCCACGTCTCTTCGTTACCACCCAGCTTCTGGCAGTGCATAGACACACAGCGTGTTCTCGAGAGATCACACTGTGACATCACTTCTTGCCCCAGGTTCTGCATCGTGTCGGACGAGCGAGGACACATCGGCACCAGAGGCTACAGTTGATTCTGCAGCAGCATCGGCGTTTGCAGGTAAGTCGATGTAGCCTCTGGTGCCGATGTGTCCTCGCTCGTCCGACACGATGCAGGACCTGGGGCAGGAAGTGACGTCACAGCGTGATCTCTCGAGAACACGCTGTGTGTCTGTGCACTGCCAGAAGCTGGGTGTTGTGAAGAGAAGTGGATGATACTGATTCGTCAGCATCATACACTTCTATTCACAACGCCCAGCTAGTAAAAGAAGTAAAAACGCCCAGATGTACACACATAATACACGCCCACTTGGACTTAACTTTAAACACGCCCAGTTGTACATAAGAAAGGCTCATTTGCATAAATATAAAAATGCTCATAACTTGACCAAAAATGCTCGTTTTTGAAAAAAGAAAAAGTTACTGTTCTTTACATTGCAGCGCCGATCTGCTGCAATACGAGATAGGGGTTTGAAAATCTGGTGACAGAGCCTCTTTAAGTTTATGCTCTTAGATTTACGGTACCATGGCAGGGGTGCAGCTATGGGAATGCAAAAGTCACAGTAGCACCTGAGTCCTGGTGTTGGAGGGGCTTAAAGGGTTTTTCTTTTGAGGCAAAGAAGCTTCATGTTACTTTTCTGTTCCCAGCCACCTGTAAGCTCTGCTATTGTGACATCTAAGAACAACCACAAATCAAGATGTCACCACATAAAACCTAGACCAAGCCCCCAGAGATCTTATATATTCTTATTTGTAACACTCACCATCAATTCTCACACGACAGACAGACAGACAGACAGACAGACAGATGATAGATGATAGATAGATAGATAGATAGATAGATAGATAGATAGATAGATAGATAGATATGAGATAGATAGATAGATAGATAGATAGATAGATAGATAGATAGATAGATAGATAGATAGATAGATAGATAGATAGATAGATATATCCGCCCAGGTTCCCAAGGAGTAAGCAGCACTGAACATGAGCTCCTGAGTCTACATCAATATATACCTTGTAATGAGCAAACTGTAAGGCATAACCTGGATAATACAGACTCCATGGAAGACAGGAGGAAGCAGGACTAAAAGTTCTTCATGAAAAATAAGAAATGTAAAGATTTGAAAGAAAAAACAAGAATTTTGCTTAGAGGACAGACTGCAGCAGAGAACATCAAGTCTGACCGAGTCCAGAGAACTGAGCATCCAAAAGGTAAGAACTTCCTGCAACACCAACACAATCCTACTAGAGAGACAACACCATAGATATAAGGATTTATCCAAAAATGGAAAATCACAACTTAGAACAAGAAATGCAGAATAAAGTAAATGTCCATAAGACGGAGTTTGGGATAGAAGATTCAGACAACAGGGGGTCAGGCACCTTGGAGATCACATACTCCGAAGAGCAGAGGAGCATTCAAGCGAGGAAAGCAGTAAAACATGCCACAATCAGACACAATCCAGAGACACTTTTTGCTGACTTTACCTCTAAAGAAGAAGTCAAGAGGAAAACAAATGTATTATTCTACACTGAGCACCGCTCCGCCTGGCACACAGCCCTGTGCCAGCACTATAAGGACATATCAAAGTGTGGCATCAATAAGGGCCGACAGATCAGAATAAAAGACCCAGGAAATGATGGGAGTATTACACTTACCATAAGTCTATACAATAACGGCAACGTTCTCATACAAGGCAATGAGGACAAGCTAGAGGAATTCCAAGAAATCTTTCATCATATTAAAGACCAGGCCCAAACTTACAAAGAACAACAAACTCCAGCAACCCAGACCAGAGATGGACATACAGAGACAATCTCCAGCGACACCCCCGCTGCCCCATGTCCCAATGTCCCACACCCCTCACCCGACACCCTCAGAGACTGTTTATCTCAATTAGAAAGAGACTTTGTACAATTCAAAGAAGAACTTCAAAGAAATCTCGGTGACAAAAACACAAATGACCAAGTAATTAAAGAGATAAACAAACTGAAGTGTGAACATGCATCAGCTCTGCAGGAAATACAATGTACACTCCGAGAGCTGCAACAAGAAAATACAAAGCTCAGTTTAGAGATAGAAAATCTAAAACCACAAACACAAAGTCTAGGAGCAAGGGAGAGCGCTGACATAAGGACTGCCAATGACCAGGGCGCTAGTACATCAAATCACCCAAACCCAATAAATATTCCTGAAATTAATGAAAACAAACTAGGAGAAAACAGAGCGATACAAGTGGGTACAAAGCCGACCGCCAACCAATCCTCCAGCACAGAACCACAGCAGCACCACATAACACCACCAAGCAGGACCCAGGACACAAGCATCAGACAAGCCACCCGCAAGTCACAATGTCCTGATACTGTCCTAATAATTGACTCAAATGGCAAATACCTTAATTCACGGCGACTCTTCCCAGGAAAAAGGGTCAGTAAAATTCACTGTGCAACTATCCAACAAGTCACATCAGTCATCAATAACCCACATTTTACCAATCCAAACCATCTCATTATACACACGGGTACAAACAACCTCCAAGACCAGCAACAGCAGATTGCAGAACAACTGACCCAACTAGCAAAGACGGCACAACAAAAGTTCCCTGACAGTAAAATAATTATATCATCCGTGCTCCCAAGAAAAGATGTACCCAACGAGATCACCCAGGCCATCAACACAGAGCTGGCAGCGAACATCAGCTCAATGTCAAACATCAGCCTGGCACAACACCCCTCCATAGAGCAGCACCACCTGTATGATGACAAACACCTCAACAAACGAGGGGTCAGCCTTCTGGCCAAAGAACTGAAAGACATTGTGCTGAACAGACCCCCCAGACCTGGACCCCACACCAGCCAAAGCCAAAACATGGAGACATCACTAACAATGAAAAGACCTCAAACTCCACACACCTCACTACACCCAGGAGAAAAACCCCTTTACCCAAGGTCAGACCAACAGAGGCAAAAGCCATGGAGAAAACCCCCTGCCTCACACAGAGACACGCAGAGCAGAGACATGGAGGAAACCCCCTGCCTCACACAGAGACACACAGAGCAGAGACATGGAGGAAACCCCCTGCCTCACACAGAGACACACAGAGCAGAGACATGGAGGAAACCCCCTGCCTCACACAGAGACACGCAGAGCAGAGACATGGAGGAAACCCCCTGCCTCACACAGAGACACGCAGAGCAGAGACATGGAGGAAACACCCTGCCTCACACAGAGACACGCAGAGCAGAGACATGGAGGAAACCCCCTGCCTCACACAGAGACACGCAGAGCAGAGACATGGAGATGCTAAAGACCCTGCTCAGCACTCTATGTAAAAAACTAATGTGACTGTACAACACGAGAACATCTACAACACATCCAACAGTCACATCTCCAGCCCGTCCTACACAGCGCCGCTCATTACAAGGTATATGGACACACAATGACGTCCTTTATAATCAGCAGCTGGAATATTCAAGGCCTCAACGCCTCAGCCTTTGGATGCAAAATTAACGATCCAGACTTCATCCAAAGACTGAAAAATATCGATATACAAATCCTCCTGGAAACATGGACTAGGACAGAGAATGAGTCCCTGGTGCCCACTGGATACAGGGAAATCTCTGTCCCCGCCCTGAAAAATAAACACATCAAGCAGGGTCGGTGTTCAGGAGGAATATTAGTCTGGTACAAGGAGGAGCTCCATGAGCAGATCAAAGCCGTGAAGCGAGGAGACAGCCACATCTGGATAAGAATAGGCAGCTCCATCCTCACCTCTCAGTCTGACATGTATCTCTGCGCAACGTACATCGCACCGCCAGAGTCCCCGTACTCCAACCCAGACAGCTTTGAGATTATACAAAGGGAAGCCGCCCATTTCCAGACCCTGGGCAGCGTTCTCATCTACGGAGACCTCAATGCAAGAACGGGGAGAGATAAAGACTACCTGACCAATGATGGAAACATCTTCATCTTTGGAGCAGAGGCCGACTGTCATAACTCCCTACAGAAAGAGAGAAACAGCTATGACAGCACCGTCAACAAAAGCGGGAAAAAACTACTGAATCTATGTCGAAGCTTAGGACTCCACATACTGAATGGCCGCACCAAGGGAGACTCTTTAGGAAGGTATACACTAAACTCCCATGTAGGCAGCAGTGTAGTAGACTATGCCATCACGGACATGGACCCCGCAAACATTGGCGCACTCATAGTCACTCCACAAACGCACCTGTCAGATCACAACCAATTACTTCTATACATCAAATCCACAACCAAACCATCTGCACAAAAACCACATCAAACCGGCCTCTTCAACCTGCCCCCATCTTATAAATGGTCCAAAACGTCAACTATAAAATATAAAGAGACAATGAACAGACCAGAAGTGCAGGAGATGCTTCACAACCTCTACAACAAGGTGTATGAGACAAGCCCAGGAGGGGTCAATCAGGCCGTAAATGACCTCAATAATATATTCTATACCATGGCAGAGAAGTCTGACCTGAAAAGATGTGACTACAAGAGGCCACAAGAAATACATCCTAACGGTTGGTTTGACCGTGAGTGCAAAGAAGTACGGAAGACCCTAAGAAATGCCTCAAATAAGAAGCACCGAGACCCAAACAACACCGGTCTGAAGGAGGCCTACAGCAACATACAGAGGCAATACAAGACCATCCTCCGAAAGAAAAAACAAAGGCACATCTCCACCAAACTTACCCAACTCCAAGACGCCCTCCATGACAACTCGTTCTGGGAATTATGGAAACACATGGGCAAAAATTGCAAGAAAAACAACCTTCATATTCAAAATGGCAACATCTGGCTCCAATATTTCAGGGACCTCTACAAAGATATCCCGAAAGAAGAACAAAGCCAAGAACAAAAACAAATAATATCAAAATTGAAGGCGATGGAGGAAACACTTAAAGATTCTCAAAACCCCCTGGATACACCAATAACACTGCAAGAAGTAACAGAGAGAACCTCAGACATAAGGTGTAAAAAATCCAGCGGCCTAGACAGAATCTCACCAGAAATGATAAAACACAGCCCGCCAGAAATACAGGCCGCAATAGTCAAACTATTTAATATAGTGCTGAGTGCCGGCTACTTCCCGCAAATCTGGAACCAAGGCCTTATAACACCAATCCACAAGAGTGGGGACAGGTACGACCCGGCCAACTACCGAGGGATATGTGTCAGCAGCAACCTGGGGAAACTGTTCAGCAGCATCCTGAATAAGAGAATCCTCAGCTTCCTCACCCAGCACAATGTCCTCCACCAAAGCCAAGCTGGGTTCATGCCAAACCACCGCACCACTGACCACATCTACACCCTGCGCAGCCTCATCAAGAGCCACGTCCACAATACAAAGCATGGGAAGATTTACGCCTGTTTTGTGGACTTTAAGAAGGCCTTTGACTCAGTGTGGCACCCGGGCCTATTCCTGAAACTGCTGGAGAGCGGAATAGGAGGTAAAACCTATGACGTCATCAGAAGCTCCTACACAGAGAACAGATGCCGCGTGAAGGTGAACGGGAGAAGAACGGCTGATTTCCAGCAGAGCCGAGGAGTCAGACAAGGCTGCAGCCTCAGTCCAACGCTCTTCAACATCTACATCAATGAACTGGCCACAGCTCTGGAATCCTCCTCAGCACCAGGTCTCGCCCTCCATGACACCCAGGTGAAATTCCTGCTGTATGCAGATGACCTTCTGTTACTATCACCAACCGAGAAAGGTCTCCAAGACAACCTGCAAATCCTAGAAAAATTCAGCTCCACGTGGGCACTACCCATCAATGCCAAGAAAACCAAAATCATGGTGTTCCAGAAGAGAAACTCAAAATCCCCCAGGCACCCGACCTTCACACTAAATAACGCCACAATCACAGCGACCGACAGGTACACTTACCTGGGCCTAGAAATCAACCAATCAGGAAGCTTTAAACAAGCCATAGAGATTCTGAAAGACAAGGCGTGCAAAACCTTCTATGCCATCAGACGAAAACTCTATCATCTCAAACCACCAGTGACGGTCTGGCTGAAAATCTTTGACTCCATCATCTCCCCAATCCTCCTGTATGCCAGTGAAGTCTGGGGTCCGGACACATACCCAGACTGGTCAAGGTGGGATTCCAGCCCAACAGAAATCTTCCACCTAGAATTCTGCAAACACCTTCTCCAAGTCCATCGGAGCACCTCAAATAGTGCCTGTCGGGCAGAACTGGGCAGATTCCCACTACACCTCACAATCCAGAAGAGGGCGCTATCATTCTGGGCCCATCTACACAGCAGCAGGCAAAGTTCCTATCACCATAAAGCCCTGTTACACCAAGGGGTCCCAGGTAAACCAGGCCCCCCAGAACATCTCACCCTGACCCGGCCTGAAGAAAATGTCACCCAGCGCGGCCTCACAAAAGCCGAAATCAAGAAGACAATAAACAAAGGCCAAGAGGAATATATCAGTGACTGGAGAAACGACATAAAGACATCCCAGAAACTGACAATATACTGGAGTCTACAGCGGGAATATAAACTGGCGCCATATCTGGAGAAACTGCCAAACCCCAGAGACAGACAGATTCTGAGCCGCTACAGACTGAGCGCCCACAACCTGCTCATCGAATCCGGGCGC